>NW_027523694.1:0-42781 GCF_052094955.1 Ictidomys tridecemlineatus | reverse complement strand
AAAGGCCTGCCAAGCTTCCAAAAAACTACGAGTTGCCAGAAGTCTCAGCACACACTTTTTCACCCAATCTTGATGAAACTTTCAGGTAATGATCAGTACACGAATCCCACTTGGCTCGCCAAATTTCGTTCTTCTAGGTTAAATCGTTCGTTGGCAGTAACCGGTTTCATTTTGAGGTTTCACTCTGTTTTCTCCTTTAGGGATACATGTATTTGGAACTCTAAATCAAACACGGTTTGTGCTAGCTCTTTGAAACTTGACACAATAAAGCAGTTTCAAGTTCTATCTCTATGGTTTGTTTGCTGTTGATGTAGCCCTAAGCAGAGACTGGCGAGAATCACTTTCATGGAAAGGGCCTGCCAAGCTTCCAAAAAACTACGAGTTGCCAGAAATCTCAGCACACACTTTTTCACCCAATCTTGATGAAACTTTCAGGTAATGATCAGTATACCAATCCCACTTGGCTCGCCAAATTTCGTTCTTCTAGGTTAAACCGTTCGTTGGCAGTAACTGGTTTTATTTTGAGGTTTCACTCTGTTTTCTCCTATAGGGATACATGTATTTGGAACTCTAAATCAAACACGGTTTGTGCTAGCTCTTTGAAACTTGACACAATAAAGCAGTTTCAAGTTCTATCTCTATGGTTTGTTTGCTGTTGATGTAGCCCTAAGCAGAGACTGGCGAGAATCACTTTCATGGAAAGGGCCTGCCAAGCTTCCAAAAAACTACGAGTTGCCTGAAATCTCAGCACACACTTTTTCACCAATCTTGATGAAACTTTCAGGTAATGATCAGTACACCAATCCCACTTGGCTCAAAATTTTCGTTCTTCTAGGTTAAACCGTTCATTAGCAGTAACGGGTTTCATTTTGAGGTTTCCCTCTGTTTTCTCCTATAGGGATACATGTATTTGGAACTCTAAATCAAACACGGTTTGTGCTAGCTCTTTGAAACTTGACACAATAAAGCAGTTTCAAGTTCTATCTCTATGTTTTGTTTGCTGTTGATGTAGCCCTAAGCAGAGACTGGCGAGAATCACTTTCAAGGAAAGTGCCTGCCAAGCTTCCAAAAAACTTCGAGTTGCCTGAAATCTCAGCATACACTTTTTCACCCAATCTTGATGAAAGTTTCAGGTAATTATCAGTACCCCAATCTTACTTAGCTCGCCAAATTTTGTTCTTCTAGGTTAAACCGTTCGTTGGCAGTAACCGGTTTCATTTTGAGGTTTCACTCTGTTTTCTCCTATAGGGATACATGTATTTGGAACTCTAAATCAAACACGGTTTGTGCTAGCTCTTTGAAACTTGACACAATAAAGCAGTTTCAAGTTCTATCTCTATGGTTTGTTTGCTGTTGATGTAGCCCTAAGCAGAGACTGGCGAGAATCACTTTCATGGAAAGGGCCTGCCAAGCTTCCAAAAAACTACGAGTTGCCTGAAATCTCAGCACACCCTTTTTCACCCAATCTTGATGAAACTTTCAGGTAATGATCAGTACACCAATCCCACTTGACTCGCCAAATTTCGTTCTTCTAGGTCAAACCGTTCGTTGGAAGTAACCGGTTTCATTTTGAGATTTCACTCTGTTCTCTCCTATAGTGATACATGTATTTGGAACTCTAAATCAAACACGGTTTGTGCTAGCTCTTTGAAACTTGACACAATAAAGCAGTTTCAAGTTCTATCTCTATGGTTTGTTTGCTGTTGATGTAGCCCTAAGCAGAGACTGGCGAGAATCACTTTCATCGAAAGGGCCTGCCAAGCTTCCAAAAAACTACGAGTTGCCTGAAATCTCAGCAAACACTTTTTCACCCTATCTTGATGATACTTTCAGGTAATGATCAGTACACCAATCCCACTTGGCTCGCCAAATTTCGTTCTTCTAGGTTAAACCGTTCGTTGGCAGTAACCGGTTTCATTTTGAGGTTTCACTCTGTTTTCTCCTATAGGGATACATGTATTTGGAACTCTAAATCAAACACGGTTTGTGCTAGCTCTTTGAAACTTGACACAATAAAGCAGTTTCAAGTTCTATCTCTATGGTTCGTTTGCTGTTGATGTAGCCCTAAGCAGAGACTGGCGAGAATCACTTTCATGGAAAGGGCCTGCCAAGCTTCCAGAAAACTACGAGTTGCCTGAAATCTCAGCACACACTTTTTCACCCAATCTTGATGAAACTTTCAGATAATGATCAGTACACCAATCCCACTTGGCTCGCCAAATTTCGTTCTTCTAGGTTAAACCGTTCGTTGGCAGTAACCGGTTTCATTTTGAGGTTTCACTATGTTTTCTCCTATAGGGATACATGTATTTGGAACTCTAAATCAAACACGGTTTGTGCTAGCTCTTTGAAACTTGACACAATAAAGCAGTTTCAAGTTCTATCTCTATGGTTTGTTTGCTGTTGATGTAGCCCTAAGCAGAGACTGGCGAGAATCACTTTCATGGAAAGGGCCTGCCAAGCTTCCAAAAAACTAGGAGTTGCCAGAAGTCTCAGCACACACTTTTTCACCCAATCTTGATGAAACTTTCAGGTAATGATCAGTACACAAATCCCACTTGGCTCGCCAAATTTCGTTCTTCTAGGTTAAACCGTTCGTTGGCAGTAACCGGTTTCATTTTGAGGTTTCACTCTGTTTTCTCCTATAGGGATACATGTATTTGGAACTCTAAATCAAACACGGTTGGTGCTAGCTCTTCGAAACTTGACACAATAAAGCAGTTTCAAGTTCTATCTCTATGGTTTGTTTGCTGTTGATGTAGCCCTAAGCAGAGACTGGCGAGAATAACTTTCATGGAAAGGGCCTGGGAAGCTTCCAAAAAACTACGAGTTGCCTGAAATCTCAGCAAACACTTTTTCACCCAATCTTGATGAAACTTTCAGGTAATTATCAGTACCCCAATCCCACTTAGCTCGCCAAATTTTGTTCTTCTAGGTTAAACCGTTCGTTGGCAGTAACTGGTTTCATTTTGAGGTTTCACTCTGTTTTCTCCTATAGGGATACATGTATTTGGAACTCTAAATCAAACACGGTTTGTGCTAGCTCTTTGAAACTTGACACAATAAAGCAGTTTCAAGTTCTATCTCTATGGTTTGTTTGCTGTTGATGTAGCCCTAAGCAGAGACTGGCGAGAATCACTTTCATGGAAAGGGCCTGCCAAGCTTCCAAAAAACTACGAGTTGCCAGAAATCTCAGCACACACTTTTTCACCCAATCTTGATGAAACTTTCAGGTAATGATCAGTACACCAATCCCACTTGGCTCGCCAAATTTCGTTCTTCTAGGTTAAACCGTTCGTTGGCAGTAACCGGTTTCATTTTGAGGTTTCACTCTGTTTTTTCCTGTAGGGATACATGTATTTGGAACTCTAAATCAAACACGGTTTGTGCTAGCTCTTTGAAACTTGACACAATAAAGCAGTTTCAAGTTCTATCTCTATGGTTTGTTTGCTGTTGATGTAGCCCTAAGCAGAGATTGGCGAGAATCACTTTCATGGAAAGGGCCTGCCAAGCTTCCAACAAACTAGGAGTTTCCAGAAGTCTCAGCACACACTTTTTCACCCAATCTTATGAAACTTTCAGGTAATGATCAGTACACCAATCCCACTTGGCTCGCCAAATTTCGTTCTTCTAGGTTAAACCGTTCGTTGGCAGTAACCGGTTTCATTTTGAGGTTACACTCTGTTTTCTCCTATAGGGATACATGTATTTGGAACTCTAAATCAAACACGGTTGGTGCTAGCTCTTCGAAACTTGACACAATAAAGCAGTTTCAAGTTCTATCTCTATGGTTTGTTTGCTGTTGATGTAGACCTAAGCAGAGACTGGCGAGAATCACTTTCATGGAAAGGGCCTGGGAAGCTTCCAAAAAACTATGAGTTGCCTGAAATCTCAGCAAACACTTTTTCACCCAATCTTGATGAAACTTTCAGGTAATGATTAGTACACCAATCCCACTTGGCTCGCCAAATTTCGTTCTTCTAGGTTAAACCGTTCGTTGGCAGTAACGGGTTTCATTTTGAGGTTTCACTCTGTTTTCTCCTATAGGGATACATGTATTTGGAACTCTAAATCAAACACGGTTTGTGCTAGCTCTTTGAAACTTGACACAATAAAGCAGTTTCAAGTTCTATCTCTATGGTTTGTTTGCTGTTGATGTAGCCCTAAGCAGAGACTGGCGAGAATCACTTTCATGGAAAGGGCCTGCCAAGCTTCCAAAAAACTTCGAGTTGCCTGAAATCTCAGCACACACTTTTTCACCCAATCTTGATGAAACTTTCAGGTAATTATCAGTACCCCAATCCCACTTAGCTCGCCAAATTTTGTTCTTCTAGGTTAAACCGTTCGTTGGCAGTAACTGGTTTTATTTTGAGGTTTCACTCTGTTTTCTCCTATAGGGATACATGTATTTGGAACTCTAAATCAAACACGGTTTGTGCTAGCTCTTTGAAACTTGACACAATAAAGCAGTTTCAAGTTCTATCTCTATGGTTTGTTTGCTGTTGATGTAGCCCTAAGCAGAGACTGGCGAGAATCACTTTCATGGAAAGGGCCTGCCAAGCTTCCAAAAATCTACGAGTTTCCTGAAATCTCAGAACACCCTTTTTCACCCAATCTTGATGAAACTTTCAAGTAATGATCAGTACACCAATCCCACTTGACTCGCCAAATTTCGTTCTTCTAGGTCAAACCGTTCGTTGGAAGTAACCGGTTTCATTTTGAGATTTCACTCTGTTCTCTCCTATAGTGATACATATATTTGGAACTCTAAATCAAACACGGTTTGTGCTAGCTCTTTGAAACTTGACACAATAAAGCAGTTTCAAGTTCTATGTCTATGGTTTGTTTGCTGTTGATGTAGCCCTAAGCAGAGACTGGCGAGAATCACTTTCATCGAAAGGGCCTGCCAAGCTTCCAAAAAACTACGAGTTGCCTGAAATCTCAGCAAACACTTTTTCACCCTATCTTGATGATACTTTCAGGTAATGATCAGGACACCAATCCCACTTGGCTCGCCAAATTTCGTTCTTCTAGGTTAAACCGTTCGTTGGCAGTAACCGGTTTCATTTTGAGGTTTCACTCTGTTTTCTCCTATAGGGATACATGTATTTGGAACTCTAAATCAAACACGGTTTGTGCTAGCTCTTTGAAACTTGACACAATAAAGCAGTTTCAAGTTCTATCTCTATGGTTCGTTTGCTGTTGATGTAGCCCTAAGCAGAGACTGGCGAGAATCACTTTCATGGAAAGGGCCTGCCAAGCTTCCAGAAAACTACGAGTTGCCTGAAATCTCAGCACACACTTTTTCACCCAATCTTGATGAAACTTTCAGATAATGATCAGTACACCAATCCCACTTGGCTCGCCAAATTTCGTTCTTTTACGTTAAACCGTTCTTTGGCAGTAACCGGTTTCATTTTGAGGTTTCACTCTGTTTTCTCCTATAGGGATACATGTATTTGGAACTCTAAATCAAACACGGTTTGTGCTAGCTCTTTGAAACTTGACCCAATAAAGCAGTTTCATGTTCTATCTCTATGGTTTGTTTGCTGTTGATGTAGCCCTAAGCAGAGACTGGTGAGAATCACTTTCATGGAAAGGGCCTGCCAAGCTTCCATAAAACTACGAGTTGCCTGAAATCTCAGCAAACACTTTTTCACCCAATCTTGATGGTACTTTCAGGTAATGATCAGTACACCAATCCCACTTGGCTCGCCAAATTTCGTTCTTCTATGTTAAACCTTTGGTTGGCAGTAACCGGTTTCAATTTGAGGTTTCACTCTGTTTTCTCCTATAGGGCTACATGTATTTGGAACTCTAAATCAAACACGGTTTGTGCTAGCTCTTTGAAACTTGACACAATAAAGCAGTTTCAAGTTCTATCTCTATGGTTTGTTTGCTGTTGATGTAGCCCTAAACAGAGACTGGCGAGAATCACTTTCATGGAAAGGGCCTGCCAAGCTTCCAAAAAACTACGAGTTGCCTGAAATCTCAGCACACACTCTTTCACCCAATCTTGATGAAACTTTCAGATAATGATCAGTACACCAATCCCACTTGGCTCCCCAAATTTCGTTATTCTAGGTTAAACCGTTCGTTGGCAGTAACCGGTTTCATTTTGAGGTTTCACTCTGTTTTCTCCTATAGGGATACATGTATTTGGAACTCTAAATCAAACACGGTTTGTGCTAGCTCTTTGAAACTTGACACAATAAAGCAGTTTCAAGTTCTATCTCTATGGTTTGTTTGCTGTTGATGTAGTCGTAAGCAGAGACTGGCGAGAATCACTTTCATGGAAAGGGCCTGCCAAGCTTCCAAAAAACTACGAGTTGCCAGAAATCTCAGCACACCCTTTTTCACCCAATCTTGATGAAACTTTCAGGTAATGATCAGAACACCAATCCCACTTTGCTCGTCAAATTTCCTTCTTCTAGGTTAAACCGTTCGTTGGCAGTAACCGGTTCCATTTTGAGGTTTCACTCTGTTTTCTCCTATAGGGATACATGTATTTGGAACTCTAAATCAAACACGGTTTGTGCTAGCTCTTTGAAACTTGAGACAATAAAGCAGTTTCAAGTTCTATCTCTATGGTTTGTTTGCTGTTGATGTAGCCCTTAGCAAAGACTGGCGAGAATCACTTTCATGGAAAGGGCCTGGGAAGCTTCCAAAAAACTACGAGTTGCCTGAAATCTTAGCCAACACTTTTTCACCCAATCTTGATGAAACATTCAGGTAATGATCAGTACTCCAATCCCACTTGGCTCGTCAAATTTCGTTCTTCTAGGTTAAACCGTTCGTTGCCAGTAACCGGTTTCATTTTGAGGTTTCACTCTGTTTTCTCCTATAGGGATACATGTATTTGGAACTCTAAATCAAACACGGTTTGTGCTAGCTCTTTGAAACTTGACACAATAAAGCAGTTTCAAGTTCTATCTCTATGGTTTGTTTGCTGTTGATGTAGCCCTAAGCAGAGACTGGCGAGAATCACTTACATGGAAAGGGCCTGGGAAGCTTCCAAAAAACAACGAGTTGCCTGAAATCTCAGCACACACTTTTTCACCCAATCTTGATGAAACTTTCAGGTAATGATCAGTACACCAATCCCACTTGGCTCGCCAAATTTCGTTCTTCTAGGTTAAACCTTTCGTTGGCAGTAACCGGTTTCATTTTGAGGTTTCACTCTCTTTTCTCCTATAGGGATACATGTATTTGGAACTCTAAATCAAACACGGTTTGTGCTAGCTCTTCGAAACTTGACACAATAAAGCAGTTTCAAGTTCCATCTCTATGGTTTGTTTGCTGTTGATGTAGCCCTAAGCAGAGACTGGCGAGAATCCCTTTCATGGAAAGGGCCTGCCAAGCTTCCAAAAAACTACGAGTTGCCAGAAATCTCAGCACACACTTTTTCACCCAATCTTGATGAAACTTTCAGGTAATGATCAGTACACGAATCCCACTTGGCTCGCCAAATTTCGTTCTTCTAGGTTAAACCGTTCGTTGGCAGTAACCGGTTTCATTTTGAGGTTTCACTCTGTTTTCTCCTATAGGGATACATGTATTTGGAACTCTAAATGAAACACGGTTTGTGCTAGCTCTTTGAAACTTGACACAATAAAGCAGTTTCAAGTTCTATCTCTATGGTTTGTTTGGTGTTGATGTAGCCCTAAGCAGAGACTGGCGAGAATCACTTTCATGGAAAGGGCCTGGGAAGCTACTAAAAAACTACGAGTTGCCTGAAATCTCAGCAAACACTTTTTCACCCAATCTTGATGAGACTTTCAGGTAATGATCAGTACACCATTCCCACTTGGCTCGCCAAATTTCGTTCTTCTAGGTTAAACCGTTCGTTGGTAGTAACCGGCTTCATTTTGAGGGTTCACTCTGTTTTCTCCTATAGGGATACATGTATTTGGAACTCTAAATCAAACACGGTTTGTGCTAGCTCTTTGAAACTTGACACAATAAAGCAGTTTCAAGTTCTATCTCTATGGTTTGTTTGCTGTTGATGTAGCCCTAAGCAGAGACTGGCGAGAATCACTTTCATGGAAAGGGCCTGCCAAGCTTCCAAAAAACTACGAGTTGCCAGAAATCTCAGCACACACTTTTTCACCCAATCTTGATGAAACTTTCAAGTAATGATCAGTCCACCAATCCCACTTGGCTCGCCAAATTTCGTTCTTCTAGGTTAAACCGTTCGTTGGCAGTAACCGGTTTCATTTTGAGGTTTCCCTCTTTTTGCTCCTATAGGGATACATGTATTTGGAACTCAAAATCAAACACGGTTTGTGCTAGCTCTTTGAAACTTGACACAATAAAGCAGTTTCAAGTTCTATCTCTATGGTTTGTTTGCTGTTGATATAGCCCTAAGCAGAAACTGGCGAGAATCACTTTCATGGAAAGGGCCTGCCAAGTTTCCAAAAAACTACGAGTTGCCTGAAATCTCAGCACACACTTTTTCACCCAATCTTGATGAAACTTTCAGGTAATGATCAGTACACCATTCCCACTTGGCTCGCCAAATTTCGTTCTTGTAGGTTAAACCATTCATTGGCAGTAACCGGTTTCATTTTAAGGTTTCACTCTGTTTTCTCCTATAGGGATACATGTATTTGGAACTCTAAATCAAACACGGTTTCTGCTAGCTCTTTGAAACTTGACACAATAAAGCAGTTTCAAGTTCTATCTCTATGGTTTATTTGCTGTTGATGTAGCCCTAAGCAGAGACTGGCGAGAATCACTTTCATGGAAAGGACCTGCCAAGCTTCCAAAAAACTACGAGTTGCCTGAAATCTCAGCAAACACTTTTTCACCCAATCTTGATGATACTTTCAGGTAATGATCAGTACACCAATCCCACTTGGCTCGCCAAATTTCGTTCTTCTAGGTTAAACCGTTCGTTGGCAGTAAACGGTTTCATTTTGAGGTTTCACTCTGTTTTCTCCTATAGAAATACATGTATTTGGAACTCTAAATCAAACACGGTTTGTGCTAGCTCTTTGAAACTTGACACAATAAAGCAGTTTCAAGTTCTATCTCTATGGTTTGTTTGCTGTTGATGTAGCCCTAAGCAGAGTCTGGCCAGAATCACTTTCATGGAAAGGGCCTGCCAAGCTTCCAAAAAACTACGAGTTGCCAGAAATCTCAGCACACACTTTTTCACCCAATCTTGATGAAACTTTCAGGTAATGATCAGTACACCAATCCCACTTGGCTCGCCAAATTTCGTTCTTCTAGGTTAAACCGTTCGTTTGCAGTAACCGGTTTCATTTTGAGGTTTCACTCTGTTTTCTCCTATAGGGATACATGTATTTGGAACTCTAAATCAAACACGGTTTGTGCTAGCTCTTTGAAACTTGACACAATAAAGCAGTTTCAAGTTCTATCTCTATGGTTTGTTTGCTGTTGATGTAGCCCTAAGCAGAGACTGGCGAGAATCACTTTCATGGAAAGGGCCTGCCAAGCTTCCATAAAACTACGAGTTGCCTGAAATCTCAGCAAACACTTTTTCACCCAATCTTGATGATACTTTCAGGTAATGATCAGTACACCAATCCCACTTGGCTCGCCAAATTTCGTTCTTCTAGGTTAAACCTTTCGTTGGCAGTAACCGGTTTCACTTTGAGGTTTCACTCTGTTTTCTCCTATAGGGCTACATGTATTTGGAACTCTAAATCAAACATGGTTTGTACTAGCTCTTTGAAACTTGACACAATAAAGCAGTTTCAAGTTCTATCTCTATGGTTTGTTTGCTGTTGATGTAGCCCTAAGCAGAGACTGGCGAGAATCACTTTCATGGAAAGGGCCTGCCAAGCTTCCAAAAAACTACGAGTTGCCTGAAATCTCAGCACACACTCTTTCATCCAATCTTGATGAAACTTTCAGATAATGATCAGTACACCAATCCCACTTGGCTCCCCAAATTTCGTTCTTCTAGGTTAAACCGTTCGTTGGCAGTAACCGGTTTCATTTTGAGGTTTCACTCTGTTTTCTCCTATAGGGATACATGTATTTGGAACTCTAAATCAAACACGGTTTGTGCTAGCTCTTTGAAACTTGACACAATAAAGCAGTTTCAAGTTCTATCTCTATGGTTTGTTTGCTGTTGATGTAGCCCTAAGCAGAGACTGGCGAGAATCACTTTCATGGAAAGGGCCTGCCAAGCTTCCATAAAACTACGAGTTGCCTGAAATCTCAGCAAACACTTTTTCACACAATCTTGATGATACTTTCAGGTAATGATCAGTACACCAATCCCACTTGGCTCGCCAAATTTCGTTCTTCTAGGTTAAACCTTTCGTTGGCAGTAACCGGTTTCACTTTGAGGTTTCACTCTGTTTTCTCCTATAGGGCTACATGTATTTGGAACTCTAAATCAAACACGGTTTGTGCTAGCTCTTTGAAACTTGACACAATAAAGCAGTTTCAAGGTCTATCTCTATGGTTTGTTTGCTGTTGATGTAGCCCTAAGCAGAGACTGGCGAGAATCACTTTCCTGGAAAGGGCCTGCCAAGCTTCCAAAAAACTACGAGTTGCCTGAAATCTCAGCAAACACTCTTTCACCCAATCTTGATGAAACTTTCAGATAATGATCAGTACACCAATCCCACTTGGATCCCCAAATTTCGTTCTTCTAGGTTAAACCGTTCGTTGGCAGTAACCGGTTTCATTTTGAGGTTTCACTCTGTTTTCTCCTATAGGGATACATGTATTTGGAACTCTAAATCAAACACGGTTTGTGCTAGCTCTTTGAAACTTGACACAATAAAGCAGTTTCAAGTTCTATCTCTATGGTTTGTTTGCTGTTGATGTAGCCCTAAGCAGAGACTGGCGAGAACCACTTTCATGGAAAGGGCCTGCCAAGCTTCCAAAAAACTACGAGTTGCCTGAAATCTCAGCACACACTTTTTCACCCAATCTTGATGAAACTTTCAGGTAATGATCAGTACACCAATCCCACTTGGCTCGCCAAATTTCGTTCTTCTAGGTTAAACCGTTCGTTGGCAGTAACCGGTTTCATTTTGAGGTTTCACTCTGTTTTCTCCTATAGGGATACATGTATTTGGAACTCTAAATCAAACACGGTTTGTGCTAGCTCTTTGAAACTTGAAACAATAAAGCAGTTTCAAGTTGTATCTCTATGGTTTGTTTGCTGTTGATGTAGCCCTAAGCAGAGAATTGCGAGAATCACTTTCATGGAAAGGGCCTGCCAAGCTTCCAAAAAACTACGAGTTGCCTGAAATCTCAGCACACACTCTTTCACCCAATCTTGATGAAACTTTCAGATAATGATCAGTACACCAATCCCACTTGGCTTGCCAAATTTCGTTCTTCTAGGTTAAACCGTTCGTTGGCAGTAACCGGTTTCATTTTGAGGTTTCACTCTGTTTTCTCCTATAGGGATACATGTATTTGGAACTCTAAATCAAACACGGTTTGTGCTAGCTCTTTGAAACTTGACACAATAAAGCAGTTCCAAGTTTTATCTCTATGGTTTGTTTGCTGTTGATGTAGCCCTAAGCAGAGACTGGCGAGAATCACTTTAATTGAAAGGGCCTGCCAAGCTTCCAAAAAACTACGAGTTGCCAGAAATCTCAGCACACCCTTTTTCACCCAATCTTGATGAAACTTTCAGGTAATGATCAGTACACCAATCCCACTGGCTCGCCAAATTTCGTTCTTCTAGGTTAAACCGTTCGTTGGCAGTAACCGGTTTCATTTTGAGGTTTCACTCTGTTCTCTCCTATAGGGATACATGTATTTGGAACTCTAAATCAAACACGGTTTGTGGTAGCTCCTTGAAACTTGACACAATAAAGCAGTTTCAAGTTCTATCTCTATGGTTTGTTTGCTGTTGATGTAGCCCTAAGCAGAGACTGGCGAGAATCACATTCATGGAAAGGGCCTGCGAAGCGTCCAAAAAACTACGAGTTGCCTGAAATCTCAGCAAACACTTTTTCACCCAATCTTGATGAAACTTTCAGGTAATGATCAGTACACCAATCCCACTTGGCTCGCCAAATTTCGTTCTTCTAGGTTAAACCGTTCGTTGGCAGTAACCGGTTTCATTTTGAGGTTTCACTCTGTTTTCTCCTATAGGGATACATGTATTTGGAACTCTAAATCAAACACGGTTTGTGCTAGCTCTTTGAAACTTGACACAATAAAGCAGTTTCATGTTCTAACTCTATGGTTTGTTTGCTGTTGATGTAGCCCTAAGCAGAGACTGGCGAGAATCACTTTCATGGAAAGGGCCTGCCAAGCTTCCAAAAAACTACGAGTTGCCTGAAATCTCAGCACACCCTTTTTCACCCAATCTTGATGAAACTTTCAGGTAATGATCAGTACACCAATCCCACTTGGCTCGCCACATTTCGTTCTTCTAGGTTGAACCGTTCGTTGGCAGTAACCGGTTTCATTTTGAGGTTTCACTCTGTTTTCTCCTATAGGGATACATGTATTTGGAACTCTAAATCAAACACGGTTTGTGCTAGCTCTTTGAAACTTGACACAATAAAGCAGTTTCAAGTTCTATCTCTATGGTTTGTTTGCTGTTGATGTAGCCCTAAGCAGAGACTTGTGAGAATCACTTTCATGGAAAGGGCCTGCCAAGCTTCCAAAAAACTACGAGTTGCCTGAAATGTCAGCACACACTTTTTCACCCAATCTTGATGAAACTTTCAGATAATGATCAGTACCCCAATCCCACTTGGCTCGCCAAATTTCGTTCTTCTAGGTTAAACCGTTCGTTGTCAGTAACCGGTTTCATTTTGAGGTTTCACTCTGTTTTCTCCTATAGGGATACATGTATTTGGAACTCTAAATCAAACACGGTTTGTGCTAGCTCTTTGAAACTTGACACAATAAAGCAGTTCCAAGTTCTATCTCTATGGTTTGTTTGCTGTTGATGTAGCCCTAAGCAGAGACTGGCGAGAATCACTTTCATGGAAAGGGCCTGCCAAGCTTCCAAAAAACTACAAGTTGCCTGAAATCTCAGCAAACACTTTTTCACCCAATCTTGATGAAACTTTCAGGTAATGATCAGTACACCAATCCCACTTGGCTCGCCAAATTTGGTTCTTCTAGGTTAAACCGTTCGTTGGCAGTAACCGGTTTTATTTTGAGGTTTCACTCTGTTTTCTCCTATAGGGCTACATATATTTGGAACTCTAAATCAAACACGGTTTGTGCTAGTTCTTTGAAACTTGACACAATAAAGCAGTTTCAAGTTCTATCTCTATGGTTTGTTTGCTGTTGATGTAGCCCTAAGCAGAGACTGGCGAGAATCACTTTCATGGAAAGGGCCTGCCAAGCTTCCATAAAACTACGAGTTGCCTGAAATCTCAGCACACACTTTTTCACCCAATCTTGATGAAACTTTCAGGTAATGATCAGTACACCAATCCCACTTGGCTCGCCAAATTTCGTTCTTCTAGGTTAAACCGTTCGTTGGCAGTAACCGGTTTCATTTTGAGGTTTCACTCTGTTTTCTCCTATAGGGATACATGTATTTGGAACTCTAAATCAAACACGGTTTGTGCTAGCTCTTTGAAACTTGACACAATAAAGCAGTTTCATGTTCTAACTCTATGGTTTGTTTGCTGTTGATGTAGCCCTAAGCAGAGACTGGCGAGAATCACTTTCATGGAAAGGGCCTGCCAAGCTTCCAAAAAACTACGAGTTGCCTGAAATCTCAGCACACCCTTTTTCACCCAATCTTGATGAAACTTTCAGGTAATGATCAGTACACCAATCCCACTTGGCTCGCCACATTTCGTTCTTCTAGGTTGAACCGTTCGTTGGCAGTAACCGGTTTCATTTTGAGGTTTCAATCTGTTTTCTCCTATAGGGATACATGTATTTGGAACTCTAAATCAAACACGGTTTGTGCTAGCTCTTTGAAACTTGACACAATAAAGCAGTTTCAAGTTCTATCTCTATGGTTTGTTTGCTGTTGATGTAGCCCTAAGCAGAGACTGGCAAGAATCACTTTCATGGAAAGGGCCTGCCAAGCTTCCAAAAAACTACGAGTTGCCTGAAATCTCAGCACACACTTTTTCACCCAATCTTGATGAAACTTTCAGGTAATGATCAGTACACCAATCCCACTTGGCTCGCCAAATTTCGTTCTTCTAGGTTAAACCGTTCGTTGGCAGTAACCGGTTTCATTTTGAGGTTTCACTCTGTTTTCTCCTATAGGGATACATGTATTTGGAACTCTAAATCAAACACGGTTTGTGCTAGCTCTTTGAAACTTGACACAATAAAGCAGTTTCAAGTTCTATCTCTATGGTTTGTTTGCTGTTGATGTAGCCCTAAGCAGAGACTGGCGAGAATCACTTTCATGGAAAGGGCCTGCCAAGCTTCCATAAAACTACGAGTTGCCTGAAATCTCAGCAAACACTTTTTCACACAATCTTGATGATACTTTCAGGTAATGATCAGTACACCAATCCCACTTGGCTCGCCAAATTTCGTTCTTCTAGGTTAAACCTTTCGTTGGCAGTAACCGGTTTCACTTTGAGGTTTCACTCTGTTTTCTCCTATAGGGCTACATGTATTTGGAACTCTAAATCAAACACGGTTTGTGCTAGCTCTTTGAAACTTGACACAATAAAGCAGTTTCAAGGTCTATCTCTATGGTTTGTTTGCTGTTGATGTAGCCCTAAGCAGAGACTGGCGAGAATCACTTTCCTGGAAAGGGCCTGCCAAGCTTCCAAAAAACTACGAGTTGCCTGAAATCTCAGCAAACACTCTTTCACCCAATCTTGATGAAACTTTCAGATAATGATCAGTACACCAATCCCACTTGGATCCCCAAATTTCGTTCTTCTAGGTTAAACCGTTCGTTGGCAGTAACCGGTTTCATTTTGAGGTTTCACTCTGTTTTCTCCTATAGGGATACATGTATTTGGAACTCTAAATCAAACACGGTTTGTGCTAGCTCTTTGAAACTTGACACAATAAAGCAGTTTCAAGTTCTATCTCTATAGTTTGTTTGCTGTTGATGTAGCCCTAAGCAGAGACTGGAGAGATTCACTTTCATGGAAAAAGCCTGCCAAGCTTCCAAAAAACTACGAGTTGCCAGAAATCTCAGCACACACTTTTTCACCCAATCTTGATGATACTTTAAGGTTATGATCAGTACACCAATCCCACTTGGCTCGCCAAATTTCGTTCTTCTAGGTTTAACCGTTCGTTGGCAGTAACCGGTTTCATTTTGAGGTTTCACTCTGTTTACTCCTATAGGGATACATGTATTTGGAACTCTAAATCAAACACGGTTTGTGCTAGCTCCTTGAAACTTGACACAATAAAGCAGTTTCAAGTTCTATCTCTATGGTTTGTTTGCTGTTGATGTAGCCCTAAGCAGAGACTGGCGAGAATCACTTTCATGGAAAGGGCCTGCCAAGCTTCCAAAAAACTACGAGTTGCCTGAAATCTCAGCAAACACTTTTTCACCCAATCTTGATGAAACTTTCAGGTAATGATCAGTACCCCAATCCCACTTGGCTCGCCAAATTTCGTTCTTCTAGGTTAAACCGTTCGTTGGCAGTAACCGGTTTCATTTTGAGGTTTCACTCTGTTTTCTCCTATAGGGATACATGTATTTGGAACTCTAAATCAAACACGGTTTGTGCTAGCTCTTTGAAACTTGACACAATAAAGCAGTTCCAAGTTTTATCTCTATGGTTTGTTTGCTGTTGATGTAGCCCTAAGCAGAGACTGGCGAGAATCACTTTAATTGAAAGGGCCTGCCAAGCTTCCAAAAAACTACGAGTTGCCAGAAATCTCAGCACACCCTTTTTCACCCAATCTTGATGAAACTTTCAGGTAATGATCAGTACACCAATCCCACTGGCTCGCCAAATTTCGTTCTTCTAGGTTAAACCGTTCGTTGGCAGTAACCGGTTTCATTTTGAGGTTTCACTCTGTTCTCTCCTATAGGGATACATGTATTTGGAACTCTAAATCAAACACGGTTTGTGGTAGCTCCTTGAAACTTGACACAATAAAGCAGTTTCAAGTTCTATCTCTATGGTTTGTTTGCTGTTGATGTAGCCCTAAGCAGAGACTGGCGAGAATCACATTCATGGAAAGGGCCTGCGAAGCGTCCAAAAAACTACGAGTTGCCTGAAATCTCAGCAAACACTTTTTCACCCAATCTTGATGAAACTTTCAGGTAATGATCAGTACACCAATCCCACTTGGCTCGCCAAATTTCGTTCTTCTAGGTTAAACCGTTCGTTGGCAGTAACCGGTTTCATTTTGAGGTTTCACTCTGTTTTCTCCTATAGGGATACATGTATTTGGAACTCTAAATCAAACACGGTTTGTGCTAGCTCTTTGAAACTTGACACAATAAAGCAGTTTCATGTTCTAACTCTATGGTTTGTTTGCTGTTGATGTAGCCCTAAGCAGAGACTGGCGAGAATCACTTTCATGGAAAGGGCCTGCCAAGCTTCCAAAAAACTACGAGTTGCCTGAAATCTCAGCACACCCTTTTTCACCCAATCTTGATGAAACTTTCAGGTAATGATCAGTACACCAATCCCACTTGGCTCGCCACATTTCGTTCTTCTAGGTTGAACCGTTCGTTGGCAGTAACCGGTTTCATTTTGAGGTTTCAATATGTTTTCTCCTATAGGGATACATGTATTTGGAACTCTAAATCAAACACGGTTTGTGCTAGCTCTTTGAAACTTGACACAATAAAGCAGTTTCAAGTTCTATCTCTATGGTTTGTTTGCTGTTGATGTAGCCCTAAGCAGAGACTGGCAAGAACCACTTTCATGGAAAGGGCCTGCCAAGCTTCCAAAAAACTACGAGTTGCCTGAAATCTCAGCACACACTTTTTCACCCAATCTTGATGAAACTTTCAGGTAATGATCAGTACACCAATCCCACTTGGCTCGCCAAATTTCGTTCTTCTAGGTTAAACCGTTCGTTGGCAGTAACCGGTTTCATTTTGAGGTTTCACTCTGTTTTCTCCTATAGGGATACATGTATTTGGAACTCTAAATCAAACACGGTTTGTGCTAGCTCTTTGAAACTTGAAACAATAAAGCAGTTTCAAGTTGTATCTCTATGGTTTGTTTGCTGTTGATGTAGCCCTAAGCAGAGAATTGCGAGAATCACTTTCATGGAAAGGGCCTGCCAAGCTTCCAAAAAACTACGAGTTGCCTGAAATCTCAGCACACACTCTTTCACCCAATCTTGATGAAACTTTCAGATAATGATCAGTACACCAATCCCACTTGGCTTGCCAAATTTCGTTCTTCTAGGTTAAACCGTTCGTTGGCAGTAACCGGTTTCATTTTGAGGTTTCACTCTGTTTTCTCCTATAGGGATACATGTATTTGGAACTCTAAATCAAACACGGTTTGTGCTAGCTCTTTGAAACTTGACACAATAAAGCAGTTCCAAGTTTTATCTCTATGGTTTGTTTGCTGTTGATGTAGCCCTAAGCAGAGACTGGCGAGAATCACTTTCATGGAAAGGGCCTGCCAAGCTTCCAAAAAACTACGAGTTGCCAGAAATCTCAGCACACCCTTTTTCACCCAATCTTGATGAAACTTTCAGGTAATGATCAGTACACCAATCCCACTGGCTCGCCAAATTTCGTTCTTCTAGGTTAAACCGTTCGTTGGCAGTAACCGGTTTCATTTTGAGGTTTCACTCTGTTCTCTCCTATAGGGATACATGTATTTGGAACTCTAAATCAAACACGGTTTGTGGTAGCTCCTTGAAACTTGACACAATAAAGCAGTTTCAAGTTCTATCTCTATGGTTTGTTTGCTGTTGATGTAGCCCTAAGCAGAGACTGGCGAGAATCACATTCATGGAAAGGGCCTGCGAAGCGTCCAAAAAACTACGAGTTGCCTGAAATCTCAGCAAACACTTTTTCACCCAATCTTGATGAAACTTTCAGGTAATGATCAGTACACCAATCCCACTTGGCTCGCCAAATTTCGTTCTTCTAGGTTAAACCGTTCGTTGGCAGTAACCGGTTTCATTTTGAGGTTTCACTCTGTTTTCTCCTATAGGGATACATGTATTTGGAACTCTAAATCAAACACGGTTTGTGCTAGCTCTTTGAAACTTGACACAATAAAGCAGTTTCATGTTCTAACTCTATGGTTTGTTTGCTGTTGATGTAGCCCTAAGCAGAGACTGGTGAGAATCACTTTCATGGAAAGGGCCTGCCAAGCTTCCAAAAAACTACGAGTTGCCTGAAATCTCAGCACACCCTTTTTCACCCAATCTTGATGAAACTTTCAGGTAATGATCAGTACACCAATCCCACTTGGCTCGCCACATTTCGTTCTTCTAGGTTGAACCGTTCGTTGGCAGTAACCGGTTTCATTTTGAGGTTTCACTCTGTTTTCTCCTATAGGGATACATGTATTTGGAACTCTAAATCAAACACGGTTTGTGCTAGCTCTTTGAAACTTGACACAATAAAGCAGTTTCAAGTTCTATCTCTATGGTTTGTTTGCTGTTGATGTAGCCCTAAGCAGAGACTTGTGAGAATCACTTTCATGGAAAGGGCCTGCCAAGCTTCCAAAAAACTACGAGTTGCCTGAAATGTCAGCACACACTTTTTCACCCAATCTTGATGAAACTTTCAGATAATGATCAGTACCCCAATCCCACTTGGCTCGCCAAATTTCGTTCTTCTAGGTTAAACCGTTCGTTGTCAGTAACCGGTTTCATTTTGAGGTTTCACTCTGTTTTCTCCTATAGGGATACATGTATTTGGAACTCTAAATCAAACACGGTTTGTGCTAGCTCTTTGAAACTTGACACAATAAAGCAGTTCCAAGTTCTATCTCTATGGTTTGTTTGCTGTTGATGTAGCCCTAAGCAGAGACTGGCGAGAATCACTTTCATGGAAAGGGCCTGCCAAGCTTCCAAAAAACTACAAGTTGCCTGAAATCTCAGCAAACACTTTTTCACCCAATCTTGATGAAACTTTCAGGTAATGATCAGTACACCAATCCCACTTGGCTCGCCAAATTTGGTTCTTCTAGGTTAAACCGTTCGTTGGCAGTAACCGGTTTTATTTTGAGGTTTCACTCTGTTTTCTCCTATAGGGCTACATATATTTGGAACTCTAAATCAAACACGGTTTGTGCTAGTTCTTTGAAACTTGACACAATAAAGCAGTTTCAAGTTCTATCTCTATGGTTTGTTTGCTGTTGATGTAGCCCTAAGCAGAGACTGGCGAGAATCACTTTCATGGAAAGGGCCTGCCAAGCTTCCATAAAACTACGAGTTGCCTGAAATCTCAGCACACACTTTTTCACCCAATCTTGATGAAACTTTCAGGTAATGATCAGTACACCAATCCCACTTGGCTCGCCAAATTTCGTTCTTCTAGGTTAAACCGTTCGTTGGCAGTAACCGGTTTCATTTTGAGGTTTCACTCTGTTTTCTCCTATAGGGATACATGTATTTGGAACTCTAAATCAAACACGGTTTGTGCTAGCTCTTTGAAACTTGACACAATAAAGCAGTTTCATGTTCTAACTCTATGGTTTGTTTGCTGTTGATGTAGCCCTAAGCAGAGACTGGCGAGAATCACTTTCATGGAAAGGGCCTGCCAAGCTTCCAAAAAACTACGAGTTGCCTGAAATCTCAGCACACCCTTTTTCACCCAATCTTGATGAAACTTTCAGGTAATGATCAGTACACCAATCCCACTTGGCTCGCCACATTTCGTTCTTCTAGGTTGAACCGTTCGTTGGCAGTAACCGGTTTCATTTTGAGGTTTCAATCTGTTTTCTCCTATAGGGATACATGTATTTGGAACTCTAAATCAAACACGGTTTGTGCTAGCTCTTTGAAACTTGACACAATAAAGCAGTTTCAAGTTCTATCTCTATGGTTTGTTTGCTGTTGATGTAGCCCTAAGCAGAGACTGGCAAGAATCACTTTCATGGAAAGGGCCTGCCAAGCTTCCAAAAAACTACGAGTTGCCTGAAATCTCAGCACACACTTTTTCACCCAATCTTGATGAAACTTTCAGGTAATGATCAGTACACCAATCCCACTTGGCTCGCCAAATTTCGTTCTTCTAGGTTAAACCGTTCGTTGGCAGTAACCGGTTTCATTTTGAGGTTTCACTCTGTTTTCTCCTCTAGGGATACATGTATTTGGAACTCTAAATCAAACACGGTTTGTGCTAGCTCTTTGAAACTTGAAACAATAAAGCAGTTTCAAGTTTTATCTCTATGGTTTGTTTGCTGTTGATGTAGCCCTAAGCAGAGAATTGCGAGAATCACTTTCATGGAAAGGGCCTGCCAAGCTTCCAAAAAACTACGAGTTGCCTGAAATCTCAGCACACACTCTTTCACCCAATCTTGATGAAACTTTCAGATAATGATCAGTACACCAATCCCACTTGGCTCGCCAAATTTCTTTCTTCTAGGTTAAACCGTTCGTTGGCAGTAACCGGTTTCATTTTGAGGTTTCACTCTGTTTTCTCCTATAGGGATACATGTATTTGGAACTCTAAATCAAACACGGTTTGTGCTAGCTCTTTGAAACTTGACACAATAAAGCAGTTCCAAGTTTTATCTCTATGGTTTGTTTGCTGTTGATGTAGCCCTAAGCAGAGACTGGCGAGAATCACTTTAATTGAAAGGGCCTGCCAAGCTTCCAAAAAACTACGAGTTGCCAGAAATCTCAGCACACCCTTTTTCACCCAATCTTGATGAAACTTTCAGGTAATGATCAGTACACCAATCCCACTGGCTCGCCAAATTTCGTTCTTCTAGGTTAAACCGTTCGTTGGCAGTAACCGGTTTCATTTTGAGGTTTCACTCTGTTCTCTCCTATAGGGATACATGTATTTGGAACTCTAAATCAAACACGGTTTGTGGTAGCTCCTTGAAACTTGACACAATAAAGCAGTTTCAAGTTCTATCTCTATGGTTTGTTTGCTGTTGATGTAGCCCTAAGCAGAGACTGGCGAGAATCACATTCATGGAAAGGGCCTGCGAAGCGTCCAAAAAACTACGAGTTGCCTGAAATCTCAGCAAACACTTTTTCACCCAATCTTGATGAAACTTTCAGGTAATGATCAGTACACCAATCCCACTTGGCTCGCCAAATTTCGTTCTTCTAGGTTAAACCGTTCGTTGGCAGTAACCGGTTTCATTTTGAGGTTTCACTCTGTTTTCTCCTATAGGGATACATGTATTTGGAACTCTAAATCAAACACGGTTTGTGCTAGCTCTTTGAAACTTGACACAATAAAGCAGTTTCATGTTCTAACTCTATGGTTTGTTTGCTGTTGATGTAGCCCTAAGCAGAGACTGGCGAGAATCACTTTCATGGAAAGGGCCTGCCAAGCTTCCAAAAAACTACGAGTTGCCTGAAATCTCAGCACACCCTTTTTCACCCAATCTTGATGAAACTTTCAGGTAATGATCAGTACACCAATCCCACTTGGCTCGCCACATTTTGTTCTTCTAGGTTGAACCGTTCGTTGGCAGTAACCGGTTTCATTTTGAGGTTTCAATCTGTTTTCTCCTATAGGGATACATGTATTTGGAACTCTAAATCAAACACGGTTTGTGCTAGCTCTTTGAAACTTGACACAATAAAGCAGTTTCAAGTTTAATCTCTATGGTTTGTTTGCTGTTGATGTAGCCCTAAGCAGAGACTTGTGAGAATCACTTTCATGGAAAGGGCCTGCCAAGCTTCCAAAAAACTACGAGTTGCCTGAAATGTCAGCACACACTTTTTCACCCAATCTTGATGAAACTTTCAGATAATGATCAGTACCCCAATCCCACTTGGCTCGCCAAATTTCGTTCTTCTAGGTTAAACCGTTCGTTGTCAGTAACCGGTTTCATTTTGAGGTTTCACTCTGTTTTCTCCTATAGGGATACATGTATTTGGAACTCTAAATCAAACACGGTTTGTGCTAGCTCTTTGAAACTTGACACAATAAAGCAGTTCCAAGTTCTATCTCTATGGTTTGTTTGCTGTTGATGTAGCCCTAAGCAGAGACTGGCGAGAATCACTTTCATGGAAAGGGCCTGCCAAGCTTCCAAAAAACTACAAGTTGCCTGAAATCTCAGCAAACACTTTTTCACCCAATCTTGATGAAACTTTCAGGTAATGATCAGTACACCAATCCCACTTGGCTCGCCAAATTTGGTTCTTCTAGGTTAAACCGTTCGTTGGCAGTAACCGGTTTTATTTTGAGGTTTCACTCTGTTTTCTCCTATAGGGCTACATATATTTGGAACTCTAAATCAAACACGGTTTGTGCTAGTTCTTTGAAACTTGACACAATAAAGCAGTTTCAAGTTCTATCTCTATGGTTTGTTTGCTGTTGATGTAGCCCTAAGCAGAGACTGGCGAGAATCACTTTCATGGAAAGGGCCTGCCAAGCTTCCATAAAACTACGAGTTGCCTGAAATCTCAGCACACACTTTTTCACCCAATCTTGATGGTACTTTCAGGTAATGATCAGTACACCAATCCCACTTGGCTCACCAAATTTCGTTGTTCTAGGTTAAACCTTTCGTTGGCAGTAACCGGTTTCACTTTGAGGTTCCACTCTGTTTTCTCCTATAGGGCTACATGTATTTGGAACTCTAAATCAAACATGGTTTGTGCTAGCTCTTTGAAACTTGACACAATAAAGCAGTTTCAAGTTCTATCTCTATGGTTTGTTTGCTGTTGATGTAGCCCTAAGCAGAGACTGGCGAGAATCACTTTCATGGAAAGGGCCTGCCAAGCTTCCAAAAAACTACGAGTTTCCTGAAATCTCAGCACACACTTTTTCACCCAATCTTGATGAAACTTTCAGGTAATGATCAGTACACCAATCCCACTTGGCTCGCCAAATTTCGTTCTTCTAGGTTGAACCGTTCGTTGGCAGTAACCGGTTTCATTTTGAGGTTTCACTCTGTTTTCTCCTATAGGGATACATGTATTTGGAACTCTAAATCAAACAGGGTTTGTGCTAGCTCTTTGAAACTTGACACAATAAAGCAGTTCCAAGTTCTTTCTCTATGGTTTGTTTGCTGTTGATGTAGCCCTAAGCAGAGACTGGCGAGAATCACTTTCATGGAAAGGGCCTGCCAAGCTTCCAAAAAACTACAAGTTGCCTGAAATCTCAGCAAACACTTTTTCACCCAATCTTGATGATACTTTCAGGTAATGATCAGTACACCAATCCCACTTGGCTCGCCAAATTTCGTTCTTCTAGGTTAAACCGTTCGTTGGCAGTAACCGGTTTTATTTTGAGGTTTCACTCTGTTTTCTCCTATAGGGATACATGTATTTGGAACTCTAAATCAAACACGGTTTGTGCTAGCTCTTTGAAACTTGACACAATAAAGCAGTTTCAAGTTCTATCTCTATGGTTTGTTTGCTGTTGATGTAGCCCTAAGCAGAGACAGGCGAGAATCACTTTCATGGAAAGAGCCTGCCAAGCTTCCATAAAACTACGAGTTGCCTGAAATCTCAGCAAACACTTTTTCACCCAATCTTAATGAAACTTTCAGGTAATGATCAGTACACCAATCCCACTTGGCTCGCCAAATTTCGTTGTTCTAGGTTAAACCTTTCGTTGGCAGTAACTGGTTTCACTTTGAGGTTTCACTCTGTTCTCTCCTATAGGGATACATGTATTTGGAACTCTAAATCAAACACGGTTTGTGCTAGCTCTTTGAAACTTGACACAATAAAGCAGTTTCAAGTTCTATCTCTATGGTTTGTTTGCTGTTGATGTAGCCCTAAGCAGAGACTGGCGAGAATCACTTTCATGGAAAGGGCCTGCCAAGCTTCCAAAAAACTACGAGTTGCCTGAAATCTCAGCACACACTCTTTCACCCAATCTTGATGAAACTTTCAGATAATGATCAGTACACCAATCCCACTTGGCTCGCCAAATTTTGTTCTTCTAGGTTAAACCGTTCGTTGGCAGTAACCGGTTTCACTTTGAGGTTTTACTCTGTTTTCTCCTATAGGGATACATGTATTTGGAACTCTAAATCAAACACGGTTTGTGCTAGCTCTTTGAAACTTGACACAATAAAGCAGTTTCAAGTTCTATCTCTATGGTTTGTTTGCTGTTGATGTAGCCCTAAGCAGAGACTGGCGAGAATCACTTTCATGGAAAGGGCCTGGCAAGCTTCCATAAAACTACTAGTTGCCTGAAATCTCAGCAAACACTTTTTCACTCAATCTTGATGATACTTTCAGGTAATGATCAGTACACCAATCCCACTTGGCTCACCAAATTTCGTTGTTCTAGGTTAAACCGTTCGTTGGCAGTAACCGGTTTCACTTTGAGGTTTCACTCTGTTTTCTCCTATAGGGCTACATGTATTTGGAACTCTAAATCAAACACGGTTTGTGCTAGCTCTTTGAAACTTGACACAATAAAGCAGTTTCAAGTTCTATCTCTATGGTTTGTTTGCTGTTGATGTAGCCCTAAGCAGAGACTGGCGAGAATCACTTTCATGGAAAGGGCCTGCCAAGCTACCAAAAAACTACGAGTTTCCTGAAATCTCAGCACACACTTTTTCACCCAATATTGATGAAAGTTTCAGGTAATAATCAGTACACCAATCCCACTTGGCTCGCCAAATTTCGTTCTTCTAGGTTGAACCGTTCGTTGGCAGTAACCGGTTTCATTTTGAGGTTTCAATCTGTTTTCTCCTATAGGGATACATGTATTTGGAACTCTAAATCAAACACGGTTTGTGCTAGCTCTTTGAAACTTGACACAATAAAGCAGTTTCAAGTTCTATCTCTATGGTTTGTTTGCTGTTGATTTAGCCCTAAGCAGAGACTGGCGAGAATCACTTTCATGAAAAGGGCCTGCCAAGCTTCCAAAAAACTACGAGTTGCCTGAAATCTCAGCAAACACTTTTTCACCCAATCTTGATGAAACTTTCAGGTAATGATCAGTACACCAGTCCCACTTGGCTCGCCAAATTTCGTTCTTCTAGGTTAAACCGTTCGTTGGCAGTAACCGGTTTCATTTTGAGGTTTCACTCTGTTTTCTCCTATAGGGATACATGTATTTGGAACTCTAAATCAAACACGGTTTGTGCTAGCTCTTTGAAACTTGACACAATAAAGCAGTTTCAAGTTCTATCTCTATGGTTTGTTTGCTGTTGATGTAGCCCTAAGCAGAGACTGGCGAGAATCACTTTCATGGAAAGGGCCTGCCAAGCTTCCAAAAAACTACGAGTTGCCAGAAATCTCAGCACACACTTTTTCACCCAATCTTGATGAAACTTTCAGGTAATGATCAGTTCACCAAACCCACTTGGCTCGCCAAATTTCGTTCTTCTAGGTTAAACCGTTCGTTGGCAGTAACCGGTTTCATTTTGAGGTTTCACTCTGTTTTCTCCTATAGGGATACATGTATTTGGAAGTCTAAATCAAACACGGTTTGTGCTAGCTCTTTGAAACTTGACACAATAAAGCAGTTTCAAGTTCTATCTCTATAGTTTGTTTGCTGTTGATGTAGCCCTAAGCAGAGACTGGCGAGATTCACTTTCATGGAAAAAGCCTGCCAAGCTTCCAAAAAACTACGAGTTGCCAGAAATCTCAGCACACACTTTTTCACCCAATCTTGATGATACTTTAAGGTTATGATCAGTACACCAATCCCACTTGGCTCGCCAAATTTCGTTCTTCTAGGTTAAACCGTTCGTTGGCAGTAACCGGTTTCATTTTGTGGTTTCACTCTGTTAACTCCTATAGGGATACATGTATTTGGAAGTCTAAATCAAACACGGTTTGTGATAGCTCCTTGAAACTTGACACAATAAAGCAGTTTCAAGTTCTATCTCTATGGTTTGTTTGCTGTTGATGTAGCCCTAAGCAGAGACTGGCGAGAATCACTTCCATGGAAAGGGCCTGCCAAGCTTCCAAAAAACTAGGAGTTGCCTGAAATCTCAGCACAAACTTTTTCACCCAATCTTGATGAAACTTTCAGGTAATGATCAGTACCCCAATCCCACTTGGCTCTCCAAATTTCGTTCTTCTAGGTTAAACCGTTCATTGGCAGTAACCGGTTTCATTTTGAGGTTTTACTCTGTTTTCTCCTATAGGGCTATATGTATTTGGAACTCTAAATCAAACACGGTTTGTGCTAGCTTTTTGAAACTTGACACAATAAAGCAGTTTCAAGTTCTATCTCTATGGTTTGTTTGCTGTTGATGTAGCCCTAAGCAGAGACTGGCGAGAATCACTTTCATGGAAAGGGCCTGCCAAGCTTCCAAAAAACTACGAGTTGCCTGAAATCTCAGCACACCCTTTTTCACCCAATCTTGATGAAACTTTCAGGTAATGATCCGTACACAAATCCCACTGGCTCGCCAAATTTCGTTCTTCTAGGTTAAACCGTTCGTTGGCAGTAACCGGTTTCATTTTGAGGTTTCACTCTGTTCTCTCCTATAGGGATACATGTATTTGGAACTCTAAATCAAACACGGTTTGTGGTAGCTCCTTGAAACTTGACACAATAAAGCAGTTTCAAGTTCTATCTCTATGGTTTGTTTGCTGTTGATGTAGCCCTAAGCAGAGACTGGCGAGAATCACATTCATGGAAAGGGTCTGCCAAGCTTCCAAAAAACTACGAGTTGCCTGAAATCTCAGCAAACACTTTTTCACACAATCTTGATGAAACTTTCAGGTAATGATCAGTACACCAATCCCACTTGGCTCGCCAAATTTCGATCTTCTAGGTTAAACCGTTCGTTGGCAGTAACCGGTTTCATTTTGAGGTTTCACTCTGTTTTCTCCTATAGGGATACATGTATTTGGAACTCTAAATCAAACACGGTTTGTGCTAGCTCTTTGAAACTTGACACAATAAAGCAGTTTCAAGTTCTAACTCTATGGTTTGTTTGCTGTTGATATAGCCCTAAGCAGAGACTGGCGAGAATCACTTTCATGGAAAGGGCCTGCCAAGCTTCCAAAAAACTACGAGTTGCCAGAAATCTCAGCACACACTTTTTCACCCAATCTTGATGAAACTTTCAGGTAATGATCAGTTCACCAATCCCACATGGCTCGCCAAATTTCGTTCTTCTAGGTTAAACCGTTCGTTGGCAGTAACCGGTTTCATTTTGAGGTTTCACTCTGTTTTCTACTATAGGGATACATGTATTTGGAACTCTAAATCAAACACGGTTTGTGCTAGCTCTTTGAAACTTGACACAATAAAGCAGTTTCAAGTTCTATCTCTATAGTTTGTTTGCTGTTGATGTAGCCCTAAGCAGAGACTGGAGAGATTCACTTTCATGGAAAAAGCCTGCCAAGCTTCCAAAAAACTACGAGTAGCCAGAAATCTCAGCACACACTTTTTCACCCAATCTTGATGATACTTTAAGGTTATGATCAGTACACCAATCCCACTTGGCTCACCAAATTTCGTTCTTCTAGGTTTAACCGTTCGTTGGCAGT
The DNA here is from genome assembly GCF_052094955.1 of Ictidomys tridecemlineatus. NCBI lineage: Eukaryota > Metazoa > Chordata > Mammalia > Rodentia > Sciuridae > Ictidomys > Ictidomys tridecemlineatus. Next base: position 15,331 of record NW_027523694.1, on the reverse strand, counting down.
AACCGGTTTCATTTTGAGGTTTCACTCTGTTTACTCCTATAGGGATACATGTATTTGGAACTCTAAATCAAACACGGTTTGTGCTAGCTCCTTGAAACTTGACACAATAAAGCAGTTTCAAGTTCTATCTCTATGGTTTGTTTGCTGTTGATGTAGCCCTAAGCAGAGACTGGCGAGAATCACTTTCATGGAAAGGGCCTGCCAAGCTTCCAAAAAACTACGAGTTGCCTGAAATCTCAGCACACACTTTTTCACCCAATCTTGATGAAACTTTCAGGTAATGATCAGTACCCCAATCCCACTTGGCTCGCCAAATTTCGTTCTTCTAGGTTAAACCGTTCGTTGTCAGTAACCGGTTTCATTTTGAGGTTTCACTCTGTTTTCTCCTATAGGGATACATGTATTTGGAACTCTAAATCAAACACGGTTTGTGCTAGCTCTTTGAAACTTGACACAATAAAGCAGTTTCAAGTTCTATCTCTATAGTTTGTTTGCTGTTGATGTAGCCCTAAGCAGAGACTGGAGAGATTCACTTTCATGGAAAAAGCCTGCCAAGCTTCCAAAAAACTACGAGTTGCCAGAAATCTCAGCACACACTTTTTCACCCAATCTTGATGATACTTTAAGGTTATGATCAGTACACCAATCCCACTTGGCTCGCCAAATTTCGTTCTTCTAGGTTTAACCGTTCGTTGGCAGTAACCGGTTTCATTTTGAGGTTTCACTCTGTTTACTCCTATAGGGATACATGTATTTGGAACTCTAAATCAAACACGGTTTGTGCTAGCTCCTTGAAACTTGACACAATAAAGCAGTTTCAAGTTCTATCTCTATGGTTTGTTTGCTGTTGATGTAGCCCTAAGCAGAGACTGGCGAGAATCACTTTCATGGAAAGGGCCTGCCAAGCTTCCAAAAAACTACGAGTTGCCTGAAATCTCAGCACACACTTTTTCACCCAATCTTGATGAAACTTTCAGGTAATGATCAGTACCCCAATCCCACTTGGCTCGCCAAATTTCGTTCTTCTAGGTTAAACCGTTCGTTGGCAGTAACCGGTTTCATTTTGAGGTTTCACTCTGTTTTCTCCTATAGGGATACATGTATTTGGAACTCTAAATCAAAGACGGTTTGTGCTAGCTCTTTGAAACTTGACACAATAAAGCAGTTTCAAGTTCTATCTTTATGGTTTGTTTGCTGTTGATGTAGCCCTAAGCAGAGACTGGCGAGAATCACTTTAATGGAAAGGGCCTGCCAAGCTTCCAAAAAACTACGAGTTACCAGAAATCTCAGCACACCCTTTTTCACCCAATCTTGATGAAACTTTCAGGTAATGATCAGTACACCAATCCCACTGGCTCGCCAAATTTCGTTCTTCTAGGTTAAACCGTTCGTTGGCAGTAACCGGTTTCATTTTGAGGTTTCACTCTGTTCTCTCCTATAGGGATACATGTATTTGGAACTCTAAATCAAACACGGTTTGTGGTAGCTCCTTGAAACTTGACACAATAAAGCAGTTTCAAGTTCTATCTCTATGGTTTGTTTGCTGTTGATGTAGCCCTAAGCAGAGACTGGCGAGAATCACATTCATGGAAAGGGCCTGCGAAGCGTCCAAAAAGCTACGAGTTGCCTGAAATCTCAGCAAACACTTTTTCACCCAATCTTGATGAAACTTTCAGGTAATGATCAGTACACCAATCCCACTTGGCTCGCCAAATTTTGTTCTTCTAGGTTAAACCGTTCGTTGGCAGTAACCGGTTTCATTTTGAGGTTTCACTCTGTTTTCTCCTATAGGGATACATGTATTTGGAACTCTAAATCAAACACGGTTTGTGCTAGCTCTTTGAAACTTGACACAATAAAGCAGTTTCAAGTTCTATCTCTATGGTTTGTTTGCTGTTGATGTAGCCCTAAGCAGAGACTGGCGAGAATCACTTTCATGGAAAGAGCCTGCCAAGCTTCCATAAAACTACGAGTTGCCTGAAATCTCAGCAAACACTTTTTCACCCAATCTTGATGAAACTTTCAGGTAATGATCAGTACACCAATCCCACTTGGCTCGCCAAATTTCGTTCTTCTAGGTTAAACCGTTCGTTGTCAGTAACCGGTTTCATTTTGAGGTTTCACTCTGTTTTCTCCTATAGGGATACATGTATTTGGAACTCTAAATCAAACACGGTTTGTGCTAGCTCTTTGAAACTTGACACAATAAAGCAGTTTCAAGTTCTATCTCTATAGTTTGTTTGCTGTTGATGTAGCCCTAAGCAGAGACTGGAGAGATTCACTTTCATGGAAAAAGCCTGCCAAGCTTCCAAAAAACTACGAGTTGCCAGAAATCTCAGCACACACTTTTTCACCCAATCTTGATGATACTTTAAGGTTATGATCAGTACACCAATCCCACTTGGCTCGCCAAATTTCGTTCTTCTAGGTTTAACCGTTCGTTGGCAGTAACCGGTTTCATTTTGAGGTTTCACTCTGTTTACTCCTATAGGGATACATGTATTTGGAACTCTAAATCAAACACGGTTTGTGCTAGCTCCTTGAAACTTGACACAATAAAGCAGTTTCAAGTTCTATCTCTATGGTTTGTTTGCTGTTGATGTAGCCCTAAGCAGAGACTGGCGAGAATCACTTTCATGGAAAGGGCCTGCCAAGCTTCCAAAAAACTACGAGTTGCCTGAAATCTCAGCACACACTTTTTCACCCAATCTTGATGAAACTTTCAGGTAATGATCAGTACCCCAATCCCACTTGGCTCGCCAAATTTCGTTCTTCTAGGTTAAACCGTTCGTTGGCAGTAACCGGTTTCATTTTGAGGTTTCACTCTGTTTTCTCCTATAGGGATACATGTATTTGGAACTCTAAATCAAACACGGTTTGTGCTAGCTCTTTGAAACTTGACACAATAAAGCAGTTCCAAGTTTTATCTCTATGGTTTGTTTGCTGTTGATGTAGCCCTAAGCAGAGACTGGCGAGAATCACTTTAATGGAAAGGGCCTGCCAAGCTTCCAAAAAACTACGAGTTACCAGAAATCTCAGCACACCCTTTTTCACCCAATCTTGATGAAACTTTTAGGTAATGATCAGTACACCAATCCCACTGGCTCGCCAAATTTCGTTCTTCTAGGTTAAACCGTTCGTTGGCAGTAACCGGTTTCATTTTGAGGTTTCACTCTGTTCTCTCCTATAGGGATACATGTATTTGGAACTCTAAATCAAACACGGTTTGTGGTAGCTCCTTGAAACTTGACACAATAAAGCAGTTTCAAGTTCTATCTCTATGGTTTGTTTGCTGTTGATGTAGCCCTAAGCAGAGACTGGCGAGAATCACATTCATGGAAAGGGCCTGCGAAGCGTCCAAAAAGCTACGAGTTGCCTGAAATCTCAGCAAACACTTTTTCACCCAATCTTGATGAAACTTTCAGGTAATGATCAGTACACCAATCCCACTTGGCTCGCCAAATTTTGTTCTTCTAGGTTAAACCGTTCGTTGGCAGTAACCGGTTTCATTTTGAGGTTTCACTCTGTTTTCTCCTATAGGGATACATGTATTTGGAACTCTAAATCAAAGACGGTTTGTGCTAGCTCTTTGAAACTTGACACAATAAAGCAGTTTCAAGTTCTATCTTTATGGTTTGTTTGCTGTTGATGTAGCCCTAAGCAGAGACTGGCGAGAATCACTTTAATGGAAAGGGCCTGCCAAGCTTCCAAAAAACTACGAGTTACCAGAAATCTCAGCACACCCTTTTTCACCCAATCTTGATGAAACTTTCAGGTAATGATCAGTACACCAATCCCACTGGCTCGCCAAATTTCGTTCTTCTAGGTTAAACCGTTCGTTGGCAGTAACCGGTTTCATTTTGAGGTTTCACTCTGTTCTCTCCTATAGGGATACATGTATTTGGAACTCTAAATCAAACACGGTTTGTGGTAGCTCCTTGAAACTTGACACAATAAAGCAGTTTCAAGTTCTATCTCTATGGTTTGTTTGCTGTTGATGTAGCCCTAAGCAGAGACTGGCGAGAATCACATTCATGGAAAGGGCCTGCGAAGCGTCCAAAAAGCTACGAGTTGCCTGAAATCTCAGCAAACACTTTTTCACCCAATCTTGATGAAACTTTCAGGTAATGATCAGTACACCAATCCCACTTGGCTCGCCAAATTTTGTTCTTCTAGGTTAAACCGTTCGTTGGCAGTAACCGGTTTCATTTTGAGGTTTCACTCTGTTTTCTCCTATAGGGATACATGTATTTGGAACTCTAAATCAAACACGGTTTGTGCTAGCTCTTTGAAACTTGACACAATAAAGCAGTTTCAAGTTCTATCTCTATGGTTTGTTTGCTGTTGATGTAGCCCTAAGCAGAGACAGGCGAGAATCACTTTCATGGAAAGAGCCTGCCAAGCTTCCATAAAACTACGAGTTGCCTGAAATCTCAGCAAACACTTTTTCACCCAATCTTGATGAAACTTTCAGGTAATGATCAGTACACCAATCCCACTTGGCTCGCCAAATTTCGTTCTTCTAGGTTAAACCGTTCGTTGTCAGTAACCGGTTTCATTTTGAGGTTTCACTCTGTTTTCTCCTATAGGGATACATGTATTTGGAACTCTAAACCAAACACGGTTTGTGCTAGCTCTTTGAAACTTGACACAATAAAGCAGTTTCAAGTTCTATCTCTATAGTTTGTTTGCTGTTGATGTAGCCCTAAGCAGAGACTGGAGAGATTCACTTTCATGGAAAAAGCCTGCCAAGCTTCCAAAAAACTACGAGTTGCCAGAAATCTCAGCACACACTTTTTCACCCAATCTTGATGATACTTTAAGGTTATGATCAGTACACCAATCCCACTTGGCTCGCCAAATTTCGTTCTTCTAGGTTTAACCGTTCGTTGGCAGTAACCGGTTTCATTTTGAGGTTTCACTCTGTTTACTCCTATAGGGATACATGTATTTGGAACTCTAAATCAAACACGGTTTGTGCTAGCTCCTTGAAACTTGACACAATAAAGCAGTTTCAAGTTCTATCTCTATGGTTTGTTTGCTGTTGATGTAGCCCTAAGCAGAGACTGGCGAGAATCACTTTCATGGAAAGGGCCTGCCAAGCTTCCAAAAAACTACGAGTTGCCTGAAATCTCAGCACACACTTTTTCACCCAATCTTGATGAAACTTTCAGGTAATGATCAGTACCCCAATCCCACTTGGCTCGCCAAATTTCGTTCTTCTAGGTTAAACCGTTCGTTGGCAGTAACCGGTTTCATTTTGAGGTTTCACTCTGTTTTCTCCTATAGGGATACATGTATTTGGAACTCTAAATCAAACACGGTTTGTGCTAGCTCTTTGAAACTTGACACAATAAAGCAGTTCCAAGTTTTATCTCTATGGTTTGTTTGCTGTTGATGTAGCCCTAAGCAGAGACTGGCGAGAATCACTTTAATGGAAAGGGCCTGCCAAGCTTCCAAAAAACTACGAGTTACCAGAAATCTCAGCACACCCTTTTTCACCCAATCTTGATGAAACTTTTAGGTAATGATCAGTACACCAATCCCACTGGCTCGCCAAATTTCGTTCTTCTAGGTTAAACCGTTCGTTGGCAGTAACCGGTTTCATTTTGAGGTTTCACTCTGTTCTCTCCTATAGGGATACATGTATTTGGAACTCTAAATCAAACACGGTTTGTGGTAGCTCCTTGAAACTTGACACAATAAAGCAGTTTCAAGTTCTATCTCTATGGTTTGTTTGCTGTTGATGTAGCCCTAAGCAGAGACTGGCGAGAATCACATTCATGGAAAGGGCCTGCGAAGCGTCCAAAAAGCTACGAGTTGCCTGAAATCTCAGCAAACACTTTTTCACCCAATCTTGATGAAACTTTCAGGTAATGATCAGTACACCAATCCCACTTGGCTCGCCAAATTTTGTTCTTCTAGGTTAAACCGTTCGTTGGCAGTAACCGGTTTCATTTTGAGGTTTCACTCTGTTTTCTCCTATAGGGATACATGTATTTGGAACTCTAAATCAAACACGGTTTGTGCTAGCTCTTTGAAACTTGACACAATAAAGCAGTTTCAAGTTCTATCTCTATGGTTTGTTTGCTGTTGATGTAGCCCTAAGCAGAGACAGGCGAGAATCACTTTCATGGAAAGAGCCTGCCAAGCTTCCATAAAACTACGAGTTGCCTGAAATCTCAGCAAACACTTTTTCACCCAATCTTGATGAAACTTTCAGGTAATGATCAGTACACCAATCCCACTTGGCTCGCCAAATTTCGTTGTTCTAGGTTAAACCTTTCGTTGGCAGTAACTGGTTTCACTTTGAGGTTTCACTCTGTTTTCTCCTATAGGGCTACATGTATTTGGAACTCTAAATCAAACACGGTTTGTGCTAGCTCTTTGAAACTTGACACAATAAAGCAGTTTCAAGTTCTATCTCTATGGTTTGTTTGCTGTTGATGTAGCCCTAAGCAGAGACTGGCGAGAATCACTTTCATGGAAAGGGCCTGCCAAGCTTCCATAAAACTACTAGTTGCCTGAAATCTCAGCAAACACTTTTTCACCCAATCTTGATGATACTTTAAGGTAATGATCAGTACACCAATCCCACTTGGCTCACCAAATTTCGTTGTTCTAGGTTAAACCTTTCGTTGGCAGTAACCGGTTTCACTTTGAGGTTTCACTCTGTTTTCTCCTATAGGGCTACATGTATTTGGAACTCTAAATCAAACACGGTTTGTGCTAGCTCTTTGAAACTTGACACAATAAAGCAGTTTCAAGTTCTATCTCTATGGTTTGTTTGCTGTTGATGTAGCCCTAAGCAGAGACTGGCGAGAATCACTTTCATGAAAAGGGCCTGCCAAGCTTCCAAAAAACTACGAGTTGCCAGAAATCTCAGCACACACTTTTTCACCCAATATTGATGAAAGTTTCAGGTAATGATCAGTACACCAATCCCACTTGGCTCGCCAAATTTCGTTCTTCTAGGTTGAACCGTTCGTTGGCAGTAACCGGTTTCATTTTGAGGTTTCAATCTGTTTTCTCCTATAGGGATACATGTATTTGGAACTCTAAATCAAACACGGTTTGTGCTAGCTCTTTGAAACTTGACACAATAAAGCAGTTTCAAGTTCTATCTCTATGGTTTGTTTGCTGTTGATGTAGCCCTAAGCAGAGACTGGCGAGAATCACTTTCAAGAAAAGGGCCTGCCAAGCTTCCAAAAAACTACGAGTTGCCTGAAATCTCAGCAAACACTTTTTCACCCAATCTTGATGAAACTTTCAGGTAATGATCAGTACACCAGTCCCACTTGGCTCGCCAAATTTCGTTCTTCTAGGTGAAACCGTTCGTTGGCAGTAACCGGTTTCATTTTGAGGTTTCACTCTGTTTTCTCCTATAGGGATACATGTATTTGGAACTCTAAATCAAACACGGTTTGTGCTAGCTCTTTGAAACTTGACACAATAAAGCAGTTTCAAGTTCTATCTCTATGGTTTGTTTGCTGTTGATGTAGCCCTAAGCAGAGACTGGCGAGAATCACTCTCATGGAAAAAGCCTGCCAAGCTTCCAAAAAACTACGAGTTGCCAGAAATCTCAGCACACACTTTTTCACCCAATCTTGATGATACTTTAAGGTTATGATCAGTACACCAATCCCACTTGGCTCGCCAAATTTCGTTCTTCTAGGTTTAACCGTTCGTTGGCAGTAACCGGTTTCATTTTGAGGTTTCACTCTGTTTACTCCTATAGGGATACATGTATTTGGAACTCTAAATCAAACACGGTTTGTGCTAGCTCCTTGAAACTTGACACAATAAAGCAGTTTCAAGTTCTATCTCTATGGATTGTTTGCTGTTGATGTAGCCCTAAGCAGAGACTGGCGAGAATCACTTTCATGGAAAGGGCCTGCCAAGCTTCCAAAAAACTACGAGTTGCCTGAAATCTCAGCACACACTTTTTCACCCAATCTTGATGAAACTTTCAGGTAATGATCAGTACCCCAATCCCACTTGGCTCGCCAAATTTCGTTCTTCTAGGTTAAACCGTTCGTTGTCAGTAACCGGTTTCATTTTGAGGTTTCACTCTGTTTTCTCCTATAGGGATACATGTATTTGGAACTCTAAATCAAACACGGTTTGTGCTAGCTCTTTGAAACTTGACACAATAAAGCAGTTCCAAGTTTTATCTCTATGGTTTGTGTGCTGTTGATGTAGCCCTAAGCAGAGACTGGCGAGAATCACTTTAATGGAAAGGGCCTGCCAAGCTTCCAAAAAACTACGAGTTACCAGAAATCTCAGCACACCCTTTTTCACCCAATCTTGATGAAACTTTCAGGTAATGATCAGTACACCAATCCCACTGGCTCGCCAAATTTCGTTCTTCTAGGTTAAACCGTTCGTTGGCAGTAACCGGTTTCATTTTGAGGTTTCACTCTGTTCTCTCCTATAGGGATACATGTATTTGGAACTCTAAATCAAACACGGTTTGTGGTAGCTCCTTGAAACTTGACACAATAAAGCAGTTTCAAGTTCTATCTCTATGGTTTGTTTGCTGTTGATGTAGCCCTAAGCAGAGACTGGCGAGAATCACATTCATGGAAAGGGCCTGCGAAGCGTCCAAAAAGCTACGAGTTGCCTGAAATCTCAGCAAACACTTTTTCACCCAATCTTGATGAAACTTTCAGGTAATGATCAGTACACCAATCCCACTTGGCTCGCCAAATTTCGTTCTTCTAGGTTAAACCGTTCGTTGGCAGTAACCGGTTTCATTTTGAGGTTTCACTCTGTTTTCTCCTATAGGGATACATGTATTTGGAACTCTAAATCAAACACGGTTTGTGCTAGCTCTTTGAAACTTGACACAATAAAGCAGTTTCAAGTTCTATCTCTATGGTTTGTTTGCTGTTGATGTAGCCCTAAGCAGAGACAGGCGAGAATCACTTTCATGGAAAGAGCCTGCCAAGCTTCCATAAAACTACGAGTTGCCTGAAATCTCAGCAAACACTTTTTCACCCAATCTTGATGAAACTTTCAGGTAATGATCAGTACACCAATCCCACTTGGCTCGCCAAATTTCGTTGTTCTAGGTTAAACCTTTCGTTGGCAGTAACTGGTTTCACTTTGAGGTTTCACTCTGTTTTCTCCTATAGGGCTACATGTATTTGGAACTCTAAATCAAACACGGTTTGTGCTAGCTCTTTGAAACTTGACACAATAAAGCAGTTTCAAGTTCTATCTCTATGGTTTGTTTGCTGTTGATGTAGCCCTAAGCAGAGACTGGCGAGAATCACTTTCATGGAAAGGGCCTGCCAAGCTTCCAAAAAACTACGAGTTGCCTGAAATCTCAGCACACACTCTTTCACCCAATCTTGATGAAACTTTCAGATAATGATCAGTACACCAATCCCACTTGGCTCGCCAAATTTTGTTCTTCTAGGTTAAACCGTTCGTTGGCAGTAACCGGTTTCACTTTGAGGTTTCACTCTGTTTTCTCCTATAGGGATACATGTATTTGGAACTCTAAATCAAACACGGTTTGTGCTAGCTCTTTGAAACTTGACACAATAAAGCAGTTTCAAGTTCTATCTCTATGGTTTGTTTGCTGTTGATGTAGCCCTAAGCAGAGACTGGCGAGAATCACTTTCATGGAAAGGGCCTGCCAAGCTTCCATAAAACTACTAGTTGCCTGAAATCTCAGCAAACACTTTTTCACCCAATCTTGATGATACTTTCAGGTAATGATCAGTACACCAATCCCACTTGGCTCACCAAATTTCGTTGTTCTAGGTTAAACCTTTCGTTGGCAGTAACCGGTTTCACTTTGAGGTTTCACTCTGTTTTCTCCTATAGGGCTACATGTATTTGGAACTCTAAATCAAACACGGTTTGTGCTAGCTCTTTGAAACTTGACACAATAAAGCAGTTTCAAGTTCTATCTCTATGGTTTGTTTGCTGTTGATGTAGCCCTAAGCAGAGACTGGCGAGAATCACTTTCATGGAAAGGGCCTGCCAAGCTTCCAAAAAACTACGAGTTTCCTGAAATCTCAGCACACACTTTTTCACCCAATATTGATGAAAGTTTCAGGTAATGATCAGTACACCAATCCCACTTGGCTCGCCAAATTTCGTTCTTCTAGGTTGAACCGTTCGTTGGCAGTAACCGGTTTCATTTTGAGGTTTCAATCTGTTTTCTCCTATAGGGATACATGTATTTGGAACTCTAAATCAAACACGGTTTGTGCTAGCTCTTTGATACTTGACACAATAAAGCAGTTTCAAGTTCTATCTCTATGGTTTGTTTGCTGTTGATGTAGCCCTAAGCAGAGACTGGCGAGAATCACTTTCATGGAAAGGGCCTGCCAAGCTTCCAAAAAACTACGAGTTGCCAGAAATCTCAGCACACACTTTTTCACCCAATCTTGATGAAACTTTCAGGTAATGATCAGTTCACCAAACCCACTTGGCTCGCCAAATTTCGTTCTTCTAGGTTAAACCGTTCGTTGGCAGTAACCGGTTTCATTTTGAGGTTTCACTCTGTTTTCTCCTATAGGGATACATGTATTTGGAACTCTAAATCAAACACGGTTTGTGCTAGCTCTTTGAAACTTGACACAATAAAGCAGTTTCAAGTTCTATCTCTATAGTTTGTCTGCTGTTGATGTAGCCCTAAGCAGAGACTGGCGAGATTCACTTTCATGGAAAAAGCCTGCCAAGCTTCCAAAAAACTACGAGTTGCCAGAAATCTCAGCACACACTTTTTCACCCAATCTTGATGATACTTTAAGGTTATGATCAGTACACCAATCCCACTTGGCTCGCCAAATTTCGTTCTTCTAGGTTAAACCGTTCGTTGGCAGTAACCGGTTTCATTTTGTGGTTTCACTCTGTTAACTCCTATAGGGATACATGTATTTGGAAGTCTAAATCAAACACGGTTTGTGATAGCTCCTTGAAACTTGACACAATAAAGCAGTTTCAAGTTCTATCTCTATGGTTTGTTTGCTGTTGATGTAGCCCTAAGCAGAGACTGGCGAGAATCACTTCCATGGAAAGGGCCTGCCAAGCTTCCAAAAAACTAGGAGTTGCCTGAAATCTCAGCACAAACTTTTTCACCCAATCTTGATGAAACTTTCAGGTAATGATCAGTACCCCAATCCCACATGGCTCTCCAAATTTCGTTCTTCTAGGTTAAACCGTTCATTGGCAGTAACCGGTTTCATTTTGAGGTTTCACTCTGTTCTCTCCTATAGGGATACATGTATTTGGAACTCTAAATCAAACACGGTTTGTGCTAGCTCTTTGAAACTTGACACAATAAAGCAGTTTCAAGTTCTATCTCTATGGTTTGTTTGCTGTTGATGTAGCCCTAAGCAGAGACTGGCGAGAATCACTTTCATGGAAAGGGCCTGCCAAGCTTCCAAAAAACTACGAGTTGCCTGAAATCTCAGCACACACTTTTTCACCCAATCTTGATGATACTTTAAGGTTATGATCCGTACACAAATCCCACTGGCTCGCCAAATTTCGTTCTTCTAGGTTTAACCGTTCGTTGGCAGTAACCGGTTTCATTTTGAGGTTTCACTCTGTTTTCTCCTATAGGGATACATGTATTTGGAACTCTAAATCAAACACGGTTTGTGCTAGCTCCTTGAAACTTGACACAATAAAGCAGTTTCAAGTTCTATCTCTATGGTTTGTTTGCTGTTGATGTAGCCCTAAGCAGAGACTGGCGAGAATCACTTTCATGGAAAGGGCCTGCCAAGCTTCCAAAAAACTACGAGTTTCCTGAAATCTCAGAAAACACTTTTTCACCCAATCTTGATGAAACTTTCAGGTAATGATCAGTACACCAATCCCACTTGGCTCGCCAAATTTCGTTCTTCTAGGTTAAACCGTTCGTTGGCAGTAACCGGTTTCATTTTGAGGTTTCACTCTGTTTTCTCCTATAGGGATACATGTATTTGGAACTCTAAATCAAACACGGTTTGTGCTAGCTCTTTGAAACTTGACACAATAAAGCAGTTTCAAGTTCTATCTCTATAGTTTGTTTGCTGTTGATGTAGCCCTAAGCAGAGACTGGAGAGATTCACTTTCATGGAAAAAGCCTGCCAAGCTTCCAAAAAACTACGAGTTGCCAGAAATCTCAGCACACACTTTTTCACCCAATCTTGATGATACTTTAAGGTTATGATCAGTACACCAATCCCACTTGGCTCGCCAAATTTCGTTCTTCTAGGTTTAACCGTTCGTTGGCAGTAACCGGTTTCATTTTGAGGTTTCACTCTGTTTACTCCTATAGGGATACATGTATTTGGAACTCTAAATCAAACACGGTTTGTGCTAGCTCCTTGAAACTTGACACAATAAAGCAGTTTCAAGTTCTATCTCTATGGTTTGTTTGCTGTTGATGTAGCCCTAAGCAGAGACTGGCGAGAATCACTTTCATGGAAAGGGCCTGCCAAGCTTCCAAAAAACTACGAGTTGCCTGAAATCTCAGCACACACTTTTTCACCCAATCTTGATGAAACTTTCAGGTAAGGATCAGTACACCAATCCCACTGGCTCGCCAAATTTCGTTCTTCTAGGTTAAACCGTTCGTTGGCAGTAACCGGTTTCATTTTGAGGTTTCACTCTGTTCTCTCCTATAGGGATACATGTATTTGGAACTCTAAATCAAACACGGTTTGTGGTAGCTCCTTGAAACTTGACACAATAAAGCAGTTTCAAGTTCTATCTCTATGGTTTGTTTGCTGTTGATGTAGCCCTAAGCAGAGACTGGCGAGAATCACATTCATGGAAAGGGCCTGCGAAGCGTCCAAAAAGCTACGAGTTGCCTGAAATCTCAGCAAACACTTTTTCACCCAATCTTGATGAAACTTTCAGGTAATGATCAGTACACCAATCCCACTTGGCTCGCCAAATTTCGTTCTTCTAGGTTAAACCGTTCGTTGGCAGTAACCGGTTTCATTTTGAGGTTTCACTCTGTTTTCTCCTATAGGGATACATGTATTTGGAACTCTAAATCAAACACGGTTTGTGCTAGCTCTTTGAAACTTGACACAATAAAGCAGTTTCAAGTTCTATCTCTATGGTTTGTTTGCTGTTGATGTAGCCCTAAGCAGAGACTGGCGAGAATCACTTTCATGGAAAGGGCCTGCCAAGCTTCCAAAAAACTACGAGTTGCCAGAAATCTCAGCACACACTTTTTCACCCAATCTTGATGAAACTTTCAGGTAATGATCAGTTCACCAAACCCACTTGGCTCGCCAAATTTCGTTCTTCTAGGTTAAACCGTTCGTTGGCAGTAACCGGTTTCATTTTGAGGTTTCACTCTGTTTTCTCCTATAGGGATACATGTATTTGGAACTCTAAATCAAACACGGTTTGTGCTAGCTCTTTGAAACTTGACACAATAAAGCAGTTTCAAGTTCTATCTCTATAGTTTGTTTGCTGTTGATGTAGCCCTAAGCAGAGACTGGCGAGATTCACTTTCATGGAAAAAGCCTGCCAAGCTTCCAAAAAACTACGAGTTGCCAGAAATCTCAGCACACACTTTTTCACCCAATCTTGATGATACTTTAAGGTTATGATCAGTACACCAATCCCACTTGGCTCGCCAAATTTCGTTCTTCTAGGTTAAACCGTTCGTTGGCAGTAACCGGTTTCATTTTGTGGTTTCACTCTGTTTACTCCTATAGGGATACATGTATTTGGAACTCTAAATCAAACACGGTTTGTGCTAGCTCCTTGAAACTTGACACAATAAAGCAGTTTCAAGTTCTATCTCTATGGTTTGTTTGCTGTTGATGTAGCCCTAAGCAGAGACTGGCGAGAATCACTTTCATGGAAAGGGCCTGCCAAGCTTCCAAAAAACTAGGAGTTGCCTGAAATCTCAGCACACATTTTTTCACCCAATCTTGATGAAAGTTTCAGGTAATGATCAGTACCCCAATCCCACTTGGCTCTCCAAATTTCGTTCTTCTAGGTTCAACCGTTCATTGGCAGTAACCGGTTTCATTTTGAGGTTTCACTCTGTTTTCTCCTATAGGGATACATGTATTTGGAACTCTAAATCAAACACGGTTTGTGCTAGCTCTTTGAAACTTGACACAATAAAGCAGTTTCAAGTTCTATCTCTATGGTTTGTTTGCTGTTGATGTAGCCCTAAGCAGAGACTGGCGAGAATCACATTCATGGAAAGGGCCTGCGAAGCATCCAAAAACCTACGAGTTGCCTGAAATCTCAGCAAACACTTTTTCACACAATCTTGATGAAACTTTCAGGTAATGATCAGTACACCAATCCCACTTGGCTCGCCAAATTTCGATCTTCTAGGTTAAACCGTTCGTTGGCAGTAACCGGTTTCATTTTGAGGTTTCACTCTGTTTTCTCCTATAGGGATACATGTATTTGGAACTCTAAATCAAACACGGTTTGTGCTAGCTCTTTGAAACTTGACACAATAAAGCAGTTTCAAGTTCTATCTCTATGGTTTGTTTGCTGTTGATGTAGCCCTAAGCAGAGACTGGCGAGAATCACTTTCATGGAAAGGGCCTGCCAAGCTTCCAAAAAACTACGAGTTGCCTGAAATCTCAGCACACACTTTTTCACCCAATCTTGATGAAACTTTCAGGTAATGATCAGTTCACCAATCCCACATGGCTCGCCAAATTTCGTTCTTATAGGTTAAACCGTTCGTTGGCAGTAACCGGTTTCATTTTGAGGTTTCACTCTGTTCTCTCCTATAGGGATACATGTATTTGGAAATCTAAATCAAACACGGTTTGTGGTAGCTCCTTGAAACTTGACACAATAAAGCAGTTTCAAGTTCTATCTCTATGGTTTGTTTGCTGTTGATGTAGCCCTAAGCAGAGACTGGCGAGAATCACATTCATGGAAAGGGCCTGCGAAGCGTCCAAAAAACTACGAGTTGCCTGAAATCTCAGCAAACACTTTTTCACACAATCTTGATGAAACTTTCAGGTAATGATCAGTACACCAATCCCACTTGGCTCGCCAAATTTCGATCTTCTAGGTTAAACCGTTCGTTGGCAGTAACCGGTTTCATTTTGAGGTTTCACTCTGTTTTCTCCTATAGGGATACATGTATTTGGAACTCTAAATCAAACACGGTTTGTGCTAGCTCTTTGAAACTTGACACAATAAAGCAGTTTCAAGTTCTAACTCTATGGTTTGTTTGCTGTTGATGTAGCCCTAAGGGGAGACTGGCGAGAATCACTTTCATGGAAAGGGCCTGCCAAGCTTCCAAAAAACTACGAGTTGCCAGAAATTTCAGCACACACTTTTTCACCCAATCTTGATGATACTTTAAGGTTATGATCAG